>NC_084618.1:64142989-64185489 GCF_033978795.1 Nerophis ophidion
GTTTTAAGTTTGAAAAGTGTTTGTCCATCTCAAGCATTCATTTATGTTCCAACACATTAACTTCCCCATGTTAAGAGCATGTATAAACTGTTGAGAGCGATCTATAGCAGTAATTATTGTTGGCGAGAAAGAGACAATGAGAGATTGTCTTCACACTTCAAAATCTCTGTCATTTATGTGAATGCCGCCTCTTTGCTAAGTCAGCATTGCAAATGACAATCTGTTATTAATTGTCTTACCCTGGATGATAAAGGATAAATAATTATGTAAATATACATCAACTAGGGATTAAATGTTTATATACTGCATTACTCAGAAGGCTTAGTTCTGTAGTTGGGAAAAGGAAGTAGGTTTGAGCTACGCGGGAAGATGACAGTTGGCGTCCATTAGAGTTTTTTTTGAGTAAATGCAGAAAGGCACTTGGTTGATAGTTTTAACTTTACAATGTCATTCTCTTCCAGATTGGGCAGTACCTGATGTCTCTGCCGCTCCACTTAGAACCCTTTGTGGCGCAAGAGGATCCGGCATTAGAGTTGGCATTGCATGCCGGGAAGTTACCTTTTCCTCCTGAGCAAGGTTACCGAATCCCCCTCTCTGTGTTTTTCCACATAATCCCTTCGCTTCATGACTTCCAAACCCCACTTTAGGTGATGACCTTCCTGAGCTGGACAACACAGCAGACTACTGGCTGGGCTCCATCGCTCGGGCAACCATGCAGACGTACTGTGACGCCATCCTGCTCATCCCTCAGCTGAGCGCACATTCCACCAAACAGCTGGCCACGGATATCGGTAAATAAGTCGAGATACTTTCACTGCAACATGATGCGCAAGATAAATTATATTCTTTCTGACCTGGCTGATGTACAATCAGCAACTGCTCCTTCTGGTGGAGCCTTCTGTTATTACACAATTAGCCTTTTATTAATACTGGTTGTAGTTAAAACATATAACATGTGTATGTTTCTATTTGTGCTGCTCAGACTATTTGAGCAACGTGATGGATGCTCTCGGGCTGCAGCCGTCTCGTAGCCTCCAGCATATCGTCACCCTGCTGAGGGCCAAGCCAGAAGACTACAAACAAACCTCCAAACAGTTACCTCGGAGACTGGCCTCTACTATCGGCGCCCTCCGCTCCATTGACTTCTAAAAACATCCCCTCCTCCCTCAATTTGCATATGTCCACCGAAGTGACGGTTTGTATATCAACATATTTTTTTATTTTTGTGCACTACATGGGGAAGCATCGACGATTGGAGGTATTTGTGTTGTTTGTAGCTATTTCTTTGATACTTTGCAAAATCAGGGTAAATATAATGGCATTTACTTACTTACTTATGCTAATACTGCTAATTACAGTTGAATGAAGGTTTCTAACATAAACAGTGTCTTCATTTTGGCTTGTGTGTGGACAAGACATTTTCAATATATTTTTAAGTATTCTATAAATGTGTACCGGTACATAAAGCATTTACAGAATATTATAATGGTGTCCAAATGTTATTTCATGCAATTAAGAAGTTTTTTTGTTATTGGTGGCCCACAGATTTGTCATATGAATGACATCAGAGTGGCTGGAGTTTGGTTCAAAACTCTTAAGTAACTGATATTTTTTTAGAGCAGATTCCAAAAACAAGCATTCTTTTGCAGTCAGCCCTTTAAAACATCAGTGATTGCCTGTCATTTTTGGAGGAAATTTGGTTATCATAAATACCCCCCTTGTTTTGGCCTTGTTTATGACTAAATTTATGACTATATTTGCCATTTGGTTGGCTAAAAAGCATTGCATTGACATAGAGTACAGGTGAAAAGTTTGGACACACCTCATTCAATGTGTTTTCTTTATTTTCATAACTATTGTAGATTGTCACTGAAGGCATCAAAACTATGAATGAACACGTGGAGTTACGTACTTAACAAAAAAGGTAAAAAATCTGAAAACACGTTTTATATTCTAGTTTCTTCAAAATATCCCCCCTTTGCTCTGATTACTGCTTTGCACACTCTTGGCATTCTCTCGATGAGCTTCAAGAGGTAGTCACCTGAAATTCGATTTCACTTCACAGGTGTGCCTTGTCAGTGTTGATTAGTGGAATTTATTGCTTTATCAATAGGGTTGGGACCGTCAGTTGTGTTGTGAATGAGAATGTGTGTCCAAACTTTTGGCCTGTACTGTATACAAATTAAGAATCAAATGTAATTGTAAAGGGAATAGAAAGTTGAATTAAAAAGCTCATGCAGCTTTAATTGAAAAATGTTAATTATATGTATTTTTATGTGCTTTCAAACAAATACTTTTTTAATCGTGATTAATCACAGGATGTTATTACTCTCTTGCATAATTTAAGTTAACTAAAAAAGACCCCACTATTTAGATACAAATGTTTAATTTTATTTTCAGAATGTCATACAGGAACATTTAAAAAAAATGTTTTAATAGAACACACTATATTTATTTGCGCAAAACATGGTCACAGTTTTATTTGAAGTCCATTCAGATTGTGCAACTTTGAACATACAGCAAACCGTACCGCCTTTCCGCTAATCGTCCGTGGCTAAAGTAAAGAAACGTGCAGACAAAATAAATGCATGATTAATCTGCGTCAAGGGGGGTATTCGATCATTTTGGGGCCCATTCGAAACCGAATCATTGGGGGCAGCCGCATATCAAAAACATGGTAATGGTAGAAACTAACAAGCGAGCAGCGCAATGATTATCACTAATCCCAATGTTTTTATTGTGATGGAAATACTTATTAAAGTGTTTGCCATTTTTCATACTATTTTCCTAGCCTGGTTGGACCAGACGGGAGGGATAGTGTTATTATTCTTAAGGCTGAAAATGTGTGACAGGTGGGAAAAAAAGAGAGCTTTTGACGGTGGCGGTGTTTGAACTAGAAGTAAGACTTTAGAAAATTGCTTCTCGAGTTCCTGCCTGCCGTCCTTCCTTCTTGCTAAATCTTACTGGACCCTCGGTTTCAATAGTTGACCACTTTGAGCACTGTAATACTCACATACCACTTGCATCCTGCAGTAGCTCTTGCTGTGTTGATCACATACATTTAGTGTCACAGAGAAACAAGTATACCCCATGATTATATTTTTAATAAAAACTGTAGTTTTATTCTCTCTTTTTCCTCTGTTTTGCTCCACTTGAGATACTCTGCCCAATTTTTTATTAGGAACAAAACACCTCTCAAAACCATTGCAACGTCTTGCTAAATCAAGTAACATGATAACATGTTACTTATTAATAATGCTGAATATTATTTATTGTCTATTGTGAACGAACTGTGGTGCTGAATTTCCCCCAGGGATCAATAAAGTACTTTCTATTCTTTTCTAACATTATGCGAGAAAGGAGAGGGGTGCTGACGGAATAGTCATGATTGATTAAGCATTTTCATATACAGTAATCTCTCATTTATTGCTATCAATTTGTTTAGAACATGACTGTAATAAACACATTTTCTGTGAAGTAGGACTCATTATTGCTAAATCAAGTATTTTCATAAATAGAGCATAAAAAAGCAGTTTACTACCTTCCAAGTACATTTTTTGTCATGACCTGTCGCCACAGGTTTTGTTATTCTCCTTGGTCGCTAGCTGTCCCTTCCGCCCTTTGTTTACGACCTTGTTGCTAGGAGCGCTTGAGATTACACACTGGTTACTGCTTGTTGATTAGTGTCCTAACCTGCTGCCATCACTAATAACCCACCAGTTTTTTTCCTCGATCCAGGTTAATTGTTCGCTCTACGTGACAGTTTACGTTTGTTTGGCTCTCACTATTATTGCTTATGTTTTACTTAATGCCAATTGTTGATAACTTTTTATGTTTTAGCCTTAAGCTAAGTGGTGCCTTGGGCCTCCCTGTGCAACTCCGAACGCCACACTGTTAGTTTTGTGATGTGAATTAATTGTATTTAGCGGTTTTTTTGTAGATGCTTTATAAGTGCTTTATAGTGAAATACATCAGGTAAATTTGAGCTACATTTATACCGGTGTGGGTGTTACTGGGAGCGACAGTAAAGTGTCCTGACCAGGATGGCGGAAGCTGGAATAGAACCTGGAACTCTCAAATTGCTCGTATGGCCGCTTTACTAACTGAACCACATCGCCCTGTATATCAAAAGAATCTTACCTGGATGCCGCTTCCAAACTTTTGCATCCGGCCATCGCTACAATGCGACCGGAACATCGTATTTTCAACATTATGAGAGCCCTCTGGACATGAAATAACAGCCTTTAGTTACCTTCACACTCTTTTAATCCAACATAGTAATGCTGCCTGAGGCTGGGCCAATCAGTGATCACGGTACTGAACAGCCCGCTCTGATTGGTTTGGTCTCTAGTGGCAAAATGTTGATGTTTTTCAGTTTATTTAGCCACTGTAATGCTTAAAAATGCTTCATTTAGAACAAGTTTTTAAAATTATGCGCAGTATTTGGCGATGTGGAAAGGGACGACTATTTTAAATCGCAGGAATTAAGACCAAAAAAAAAAAGAATAATTTTAAACTGAAGAAAACTTTGTCATTTGGGGCCCCTTGAAATATTGGCGGGCCAGCCAAGTGCCTGCGTTTGCCTCCGTGCATATGACTAATGCATTTTTTTAAAGTTTAATCGTTATTTTTGACTGCCCTAGTATTTGTTTTCTCAATTAGTCGATTTAGTTTTTATCTTTGGGGTAGATGTACCTATTTCATAGTCTTATAATAGTTTAATAATTTACTCTAAAGCAGGGGTGTCAAACATACGGCCCGGGGCCCGATCAGGCCCGCAAACAGGTTTTATCCGGCCCCGCGGGATGAGGTTGCTCAGTATAAAAATAACCTGAAATTTTTGAATGAAAGAAACTGCTGTTCTAAATGTGTCCACTGAATGTTGCAATAGCAATTATTTGTATCTTTGTATTTGATGCTACATATATGTACAAAATAAACCACATGATGTTAGTACATCAGTCGAGGAAAATGATCAGACTACATAAATAACATCCCTTGATTCATCTTGATGGATTGAAAATAAATACCAATGAGTTGACTGACGAACATTATCACACAATTTATTCAGAAAATATAAAGAACGGCAAATAAATATAGAACACTATTAACCGCAACATGTATGTGTAAAAAAAACAAAAACAACATTATGATTTGTACAATTTAAAAAATGTGCTTGTTCTATTTTCAAACAAAGACAACTACCTGAAGTTGTCTTTGTTTTTAAGTTATCGTGCCGTAATTTCACCAGAGTAGATTTTTTTCAATGTGGCTCCCGATCTAAAATGAGTTTGACACGCCTGCTCTCTTGGCAAATACTACTGAAGTATTGATACTTGTAGTTTATTTAGCCACTGTAATTCTTTAAAATGCTTAATTTAGAATACACTTTTAATAATGCGCAGTATTTGGCGATGTGGTGAGGTATGACTATTTTGAATCGCAGGATTGCCATCCATCCATTTTCTACTGCTTGTCCCTTTTTTTGTGTCGCGGGAGCCTATCTCAGCTGCATTTGGGCAGAAGGCGGGTTTTAGGAAAAAAAAGAGAATAGTTTTAAACAAAATAAAACTTTACATTTGGGGCTCCTGGAAATCTTGGAAGGCCAGGTAACAAGTCTGTCTCTGTGCATATGATTAATGCATTTTATTTTTGACTGCCCTAGTATTTGTTTTCTCAGTTAGTCAATTTAGTTTTGAGCTTTGGGGTAAATGTACCTATTTTATAGCCTTATAATAGTTTGATACAATACTCTAAAGCAGGGGTGTCAAACTCATTTTAGATCGGAGGCCACGTGGAGAAACATCTACTCCCGAGTGGCTCCACTGGTAAAATCACGGCACGATAACTTAAAAATAAAGACAACTTCAGATTGTTTTCTTTGTTTAAAAATAGAACAAGCACATTTTGAAAATGTACATATCATAATGTTGTTGTTTTTTACACTTACAGGTTGCGGTTAATAGTATTCTATCTTTATTTGTCATTTATATTTTTTAAAAACATTAAAGACTTAGACTTCCTTTTTATTGTCATTCAAATTTGAACTTTACAGTACAAATAGGAACAAAATGTTGTTGGATTAGCTCTTGGTAGTGCAGGATAAAAAAAAAGCAATACGGTGCAGATATAAATAAATAGATTACAGTACAGATAAAATACATTGCACTTTATCATATGCATCCAGGTTTATGGTTGTATGATATATTGTCTTTTTTATTCCAGCGAGTTAATCCATTTTGGTAGGAGTTGAGGGGATTATTTAATTATGATGCGTTCAAGAGTCTTACGGCCTGACGGAAGGAGCTGTTACAGAACCTGGAGGTTCTGCTACGGAGGCTGCGGAACCTCTTCATAGAGTCCAGCAGTGAAAACAGTCCTTGGTGGGGGTGGGAGGAGTCTCTGCAGATTTTCTGAGCCCTGATCAGGCAGCGGCTTTTTGCGATCTCCTTGATAGGAGGAAGAGGAGTCCTGATAATCTTTTCCGCCGTCCTCACCACTCTCTGGAGAGACTTCCAGTCTGAGGGATTGCAGGCTCCAGTCCAGACAGAGATGCTGTTGGTCAGCAGGCTCTCTATAGTGCCTCTGTAGAATGGGGGGAGGGAGCTGTGCTCTTTTCATCCGACGCAAAAAGTGCATGCGCTGCTTAGCTCTTCTTCCAAGAGCTCCAGTGTGTAGGGACCAGGTTATATTGTCAGTGATCTGCACCCCCAGGAACTTGGTGCTGCTTACCATCTCCACCGCTGTGCCGTTGATGAAGGGACAAGTGGTAGAAATGGATGGATGGAAATTACAGGATGTTATTTATGTAGTTTGCTCATTTTCCTTGACTGATGTACCAACATGTGGTTCATTTTTGTGTTTTTTACATATGTAGCATCATCTATAGAGATACAAATAATTGCTATTGTGACATCTAGTGGACACATTTAGAACAACAGTTTCTGTCATTCAAAAATGTTGGCTCATTTTTGTACTTAGCAAACTCATCCCGCGGGCCGGATCCGGTCCTCGGGCCTTACGTTCGACACCCCTACTCTCAAGCTATCCAACAATGATTTATGTCAGGGGTGTCAAACTCAAATACAGAGTGGGCCAAAATTTAAAACTGAACAAAGCCGCGGGCCAAGGTTGAACAAATTAACCTTTTAATAGGGACCCAAACAAGTTTTGCATTTAATATTGAACAAGCAACGCTTAAATAGGGCAGCACGCACTAACGGGGTTAGTGCGTCTGCCTCACAATACGAAAGTCCTGAGTAATCCTGGTTCAATCCCGGGCTTGGGATCTTTCTGTGTGGAGTTTGCATGTTCTCCCCGTGACTGCGTGGGTTCCCTCCGGGTACTCGGGCTTCCTCCCATGGAACAGGCAGAGCTTATAAAACGTAATAGTGCAAAATCAACTTTCAAAAAACAAACGAAAAAACATCAGTGGTATACTAAATACAATTTAAGCAAAAAAAAATGAATGCCTCTTTTCTATTTGCAGCCTTCTGAGGTAAATATCAACATTAACTTTTTCCACGGACTAATAAATTCGAAAATAAAATAAAAATGAGGTGGACGGGGTTTGGTGGTAGCGGGGGGTGTATATTGTAGCGTTCCGGAAGAGTTAGTGCTGCAAGGGGTTCTGGATATTTGTTCTGTTGTGTTACAGTGCAGGTGTTCTCCCGGATTGTGTTTTGTCATTCTTGTTTGGTGTGGGTTCACAGTGTGGCGCATATTTGTAACAATGTTAAAGTTGTTTATACGGCCACCCTCAGTGGGACCTGTATGGCTGTTGACCAAGTATGTGTGTGTGAAAGCCGCACATATTATGTGACTTGGCCAGCACGCTGTTTATATGGAGGAAAAGAGGACGTGACGACATGTTGTAGAGGACGCTAAAGGCAGTGCCTTTAAGGCACGCTCCCAATATTGTTGTCCGGGTGGAAATCGGGAGAATGGTTGCCCAGGGAGATTTTCGGGAAGGGCACTAAACTTCGGGAGTCTCCCGGGAAAATCGGGAGGGTTGGCAAGTATGAGTATCAGCGGTGAATGTGGTGTTACCGGCGGGCCAGCTCTAATGTTGATTTTATATTGCCTCAAGGGCCAAATGAAATTAAACGGCGGGCCATGTTTGGCCCACGGGCCAGTGTTTAACATCCATGATTTATGTCGACTTTTTTTCATTCTAATGTGTACATCAGACATTATCTGGCAACGTGCGGTGATTGGCGCTTGCCTTGCAGCGCTTGGAGTCTGTATGGAGACTGATGGAGCGTCACCCAGCATCCACCTGCTCTCCTCCAACATGGACCAGTGTTTGGCTCTGACGTCATCCGTCACCGCCCTGCCCGCCCGCCTGCCTGCAGTGTCGCTGCCTACAGATGAGGATGGAGACCATAAAAGCGGCCTTGCCGTCAACTATTGTCCCGAGCGGGCGTTAAGGGACTCGAACGTTGACGCAAGTGACCCCTGCCCTCGTTTCAAAAAGGGGTGGAGAGGGGGAAAAAACCGAGCGAGGAGATGCTCCTCTTCGGCGGCGGGCTGCGGGCTACCACCGAGCACCATGGAGCCTCTTTAGGGACGACATCCACCGGGTAAACATCACCGAAATCCACCGAAATCCTCGCAACGGCGCGATTTTGAATACACGACGAGGCTTCCATCATGACGAGGTTGGTGTTTATGTCTTCGAGGCGCTGAGGATCCAGCGCCCCCCGTGACACGGGCCGTGTCGTGCCCGGGTAGGAGATGCCTTGTGCGGCCACGCGTGCGAGCTTCGCCCCGGTCCGAGAAGGCTCTTCCGTGTTTATGTTGGCGCCACTACCAGGCCTTTGAGTGGAACATGAGCTCGGCAGAGGATGTAAGTGAAGTTTAAAATAATAAGAAGAGGAAGAAAAAAGAAGCCATTATGTCGAAAGTGGTCAGCAACAAGGAGAAGAAATCCTTCAGCAAAAAGCTGTTCCGCCGGAGTTCAGTCCGCTCCGTGGGCAGCTTCATGAACAGAGTTCTCCGGACTCTTTCCACGCTGTCTCATTTCAGCACCGACGAGCAGGCCGCCCACGACGACAAGGACGACGCCGCGCTGATAGCGACCACCACCGGGGGCTCGGTGCCGTCCGACGACAGCGACTGCGGCGGGTTCCCGTTCGGGGACAAAGTGCCAGGCGTGGCCGGCCTGAAGAACCACGGCAACACCTGCTTCATGAACGCCATCCTGCAGTGCCTGAGCAACACCGAGCTCTTCGCGGAGTACTTGGCCTTGGAGCAGTTCCGTGGAGGAGGAGGAGGAGGAGGAGGAGCAGGTTGTGGAGGAGGAGAGGCCGGGAGTGGGAACGACAGCAAGGCGAGTAAGTCCAACGGGGTGCTGGTGCAGAAGAAGGGCAGCCGGCAGCAGCAGCAGCAGGAGTCCGGGGAGGTGACGGAGCAGCTCTCTGGTCTGGTCCGAGCTCTGTGGACCTTTGAGTACACTCCTCAACACAGCAGGGACTTCAAGGTGAGTACAAGTGTGTGTGCATCATTCCATATAGCAGGGGTAGGGAACCTATGGCTCTAGAGCCAGATGTGGCTCTTTTGATGATTGCATCCGGCTCTCAGGTAAATTTGAGCTGACATTGCTTAACACGATAAGTTATAAACCATTCCACTTGTAATCGCAGTGTTAAAAATAATGTTCAAAATATAAAACATTCTCGTGAATTTTTAATCCATCCATCTGTTTTCTACCACATCTGTTCAAGAAGCTGCGTTAATGGTAAGAAGTTATTTATTTGTTATTGGTTAGTGTGTGGCTTTCCCTCATGGGGGTTCTTCAGACCACCAAACACCGACATGAGAGCCTGTTTCAGGGTTACAATATTGTTTTATTTTTCAATAAGTCTGTTAGTTGCTTTCCAGCAATTGTCTTTTTCTCTTTCGTTCTCGCTCGCACTCTGGCTCCAGCCTCAACCCCATCTCTCCTCCTGGCTGCTGCTTATAACAGAGCAACAGGTGATTAGATAACAAGGCCCAGGTGGGCCATCTATCCTGGCACACCCCATTTCGCTGCAGGTCCACAGGCCACGCCCCCCTCCACAGTTAGCTTCAGAATAACAATTTTATTACAAAGAATAAGAGACTTATTATACTCTAGAAATGTTGGTCTTACTTAAAAATGCAAGTGTTTAGTTGTGTTCAGTGTTAAAAAAAATATTATATGGCTCTTACAGAAATACATTTTAAAATATTTTGCTTCTTGGCTCTCTCTGCCAAAAAGGTTCCCGACCCCTGCCATATAGCAATCACCATATACCATATTGAGCTTGGAGAGTCTCCAACTTGGAGAGCTTGGAGAGTCTTCAAACTTATTTTAGATCCGGGGGCCATATGGAGAAAAATCTACTCCCAAGTGGGCCGCACTGGTAAAATCACGGCACGATAACTAAAAAATAAAGACAACTTCAGATTGTTTTCTTTGTTTAAAAATAGAACAAGCACATTCTGAAATTGTAGAACGCATATTGTTGTTGTTGTTTTTTTTTTTTACACATCCATGTTGCGGTTAGTAGTATTCCATCTTTATTTGTCGTTAGTTATATTATGAATTATATGATAATGTTCATCAGTCAACTCATTGGTGTTAATTTTCAATCTATCAAGATAAATAAATTATATCAAAATCAAATTACAGGATGTTATTTATACAGTTTGATCATTTTCTTTGAATGATGTACTAACATGGTTTAATTTGTACAAATGCAGCATAATCTACAAAGATTTGCTATTGCGACATTCACTGGAGAAATTTAGAATAGCAGTTTCTTTCATTCAAAAATTTCAGGTACATTTTAAAAATAGAACAAGCACATTCTGAATATGTACAAATCATAATGTTGTTGGGTTTATTTTCACACTTACATGTTGCGGTTAGTAGTGTTCTACCTTTGTTTGTTGTTATTTATACTTTCTGAATAAATTATGTGATAAAGCAGTGTTTTTCAACTTTTTTTGAGCCAAGGGAAATTGTTTGCGTTGAAAAAAATCCGGAGGCGAACCATCAGCAGAAATTTAAAAAATTAGACTCAGTTGACAGTAAAAAGTCATTGTCGCAATTGTTGGATATGACTTTAGAGGCCTACTGAAATTAGATTTTCTTATTTAAACAGAATAGCAGGTCCATTCTATGTGTCATACTTGATCATTTCGCGATATTGGTATATTTTTGCTGAAAGGATTTAGTAGAGAACATCGACATTAAAGTTCGCAACTTTTGGTCGCTAATAAAAAAGCCTTGCCTGTACTGGAAGTAGCAGACGATGTGCGCGTGACGTCACTGGTTGTAGAGCTCCTTAGATCCTCACATTGTTTACAATCATAGCCACCAGCAGCGAGAGCGATTCATACCAAGAAAGCGACAATTTCCCCATTAATTTGAGCGAGGATGAAAGATTCATGGATGAGGATAGTGAGAGTGAAGGTCTAGAACAGTGATTCTTAACCTGGGTTCGATCGAACCCTAGGGGTTCGGTGAGTCCGCCTCAGGGGTTCGGCGGAGGTCAAAACACACCCGACTTATCGTGTAAATACAAACTTCTCCCTATCGGCGTATTATGGATACGGCAACAGCTGACTGATTTGCAGGTGCGTAATTTGTTGTGAGTTTATGCATTGTGTTGGTTTTGTTGTTTGAACAAGGTGATGTTCATGCACGGTTCATTTTGTGCACCAGTAAAAAACAACAACATTTTAACACTTTAGTATGGGGAACATATTCACCATTAATCAGTTGCTTATTAACATGCAAATTTCTAACATATTGACTCTTAACTAGTCATTATTAAGTACTTATTAATGCCTTATTCTGCATGGCCTTATTATAACCTTAACCCTGACCCTAACCCTAACCAAATAACTCTTAATTAAGTCTTTATTACTTAGAATATGTTCCCCTAGTGTTCAAGTAACTCTAAATTAAGTCTTTGTTACTTAGAATATGTTACCCATACTAAAGTGTTACCAGAAACATATAACTTCGTCTTGAATTTAAAAAACACTTTATTTTTCACTGAAGAAGGGTTCGGTGAATGCGCATATGAAACTGGTGGGGTTCGGTACCTCTAACAAGGTTAAGAACCACTGGACTAGAAGAAAAAAAAAAAGACCAAGGCAGTGGGAGCGATTCAGATGTAATTAGACACATTTACTAGGATAATTCTGGAAAATCCCTTATCTGCTTATTGTGTTACTAGTGTTTTAGTGAGATTATATAGTCATACCTGAAAGTCGGAGGGGTGTGGTGACCACAAGTGTCTCTGAGGGAAGCCATGGAGGAGCCAAGAAAGTCGCAGCTGCCTTTTTGACAGCTGCAGGAGGAACAACACAAGCTCCGCTCATGTCTCCGGTAAGAGCTGACTTATTACCACAATTTTCTCACCGAAACCTGCTGGTTGACATGTGGTAGAGAACCATGTTCGCTTGACCGCTCTGTTCCATATTAAAGCTTCACAACAAACAAAGAAACACCGGCTGTGTTTGTGTTGCTACAGCCGGCTGCAATACACCGCTTTCCACCAACAACGTTCTTCTTTGTAGTCTTCAATATTAATTGAACAAATTGCAAAAGATTCAGCAACACAGAAGACCAGAATAGTGTGTAATTATGCGATAAAAACAGACTACTTTTAGCCGTGATCTGTGCTGGGAGAACATGTTCGCTACCACCGGTGACGTCACGCGCACGCGTCATCATACACGTCATCATTCCGCGACGTTTTCAACAGGATACCTCGCGGGAAATTTAAAATTGCATTTTAGTAAACAAAACTGGCAGTATGGGCATGTGTTGCAATGTTAAGATTTTATCATTGATGTATAAACTATCTGACTGCGTGGTTGGTAGTAATGGGTTTCAGTAGGCCCGTAAACCATAACCAACCATGCATCAATATAGTTATTGTCTAATACATTAAGTCACATCACGCCATGACTTACTTTGAGTTTTTTGCTGTTTTCCTGTGTGTAGTGTTTTAGTTCTTGTCCTGCGCTCCTATTTTGGTGGCGTGTTCTCTTTTTTTGGTATTTTCCTGTGGCAGTTTGTTTTCCTTTGAGCGATATTTCAGTTTTTTTTTTTTATCCTTCCTTGTGGGTACATTGTGGATTGTCATGTCATGTTCGGATGTACATGGTGGACTCCGTCTTTGCGCCACAGTAAGTATTTGCTGTCATCCAACATTCTGTTTTTGTTTACTTTGTAGCCAGTTCAGTTTTAGTTTCGGTCTGCATAGCCTTCCCTAAGCTTTAATGCCTTTTCTTAGGGGCACTCACCTTTTGTTTATTTTTGGTTTAAGCATTAGACACTTTTTTACCTGCACACTGCCTCTCGCTGTTTCCGACATCGACAAATCAATTAGCTACCTGCTGCCAACTACTGATATAAAAGAGTATTACACGGTTACTCTGCTGAGCTCTAGACAGCACCGACACTCAGCAACAACACATCATTTGCAGACTATAATCACTGGTTTGCAAAACATATTTTTAACCCAAATAGGTGAAATTAGATAATCTCCCACGGCACACCAGACTGTATCTCACGGCACACTAGTGTACCGCAGCAAAGTGGTTGAAAAACCTTGCTGTAAACAACATTAGGGTCTCAAACTAAACTTACTTGGGGCCCGCTTCAGGTAAAACACTGCTGAATTCCTTCAGGATCACCTTGTAACCATGTGACCACACTTCTACCAGCAGCTATAGTATAGTAAAGTAAAGTTAAAGTACCACTGATAGTCACATACACACTAGGTGTGGTGAAATTACCCTCTGCATTGGGCTCATCCTCTTGTTTCACCCCCTGGGAGGTGAGGGGAGCAGTGAGCAGCAGCGGTGGCCACGCTCAAGAATTATTTTGGGGATTCAACCCCCCCAATTCCAACCCTTGATGCTGAGTGCCAAACAGGGAGGTAATGTGTCTCATTTATATAGTCTTTGGTATGACTCGGCCGGGCTTTGAACTCATGACCTACCGATCTTAGGGCGGACACTATAGTGCAGGGGTGTCTAACTCATTTTATATTGGGAGATGGCGACTTTTCCAGGGTGTACCCCCCGCAATCCCGAACGAGACAAGCGGTAGAAAATGGATGGGATGGGAAGGCCACACTGAGAAAAATCTACTCCTGAGTGGGCCGGACTGGTAAAATCACGGCATGATAACTTAAAAATAAAGACAACTTCAGATTGTTTTCTTTGTTTAAAAATAGAACAAGCACATTCTGAAAATGTACAAAACCTAATGTTGTTTTTTTTACACTCACATGTTGTGGTTAATAGTATTCTATCTTTATTTGTCGTTTTTTATACTTTCTGAATAATTTATGTGACAATGTTCATCAGTCAACTCATTGGTGTTCATTTTCAATCTTTGGTGTTAATTTTCAATCCATCCAGATAAAAAATAGTATCAAAATCAAATTACAGGAGCTTATTTATGTAGTTTGCAAAAAAAAAAAAAAAAAAATCACATATGCACAGGTGGATAGAGTAGCCAGAAATTGTACTCAAGTAAGAGTACTGTTACTTTAGAGATGTATTACTCAAGTAAAAGTAAGGAGTAGTCACCCAAATATTTACTTCACTAAAAGTAAAAAGCATGTTGTGAAAAAACTACTCAAGTTCTGAGTAACTGATGAGTAACCTGTCCGTTTAATCATGACGGCAACAAGTAATGCACAAAAACATAAAAATAGCAATGAACAAATTCAGAGCCAGGAATATCTCTTAAGCAACTAAAACAATAACATACAGTGTATATTAAATAATATATATTTGATTTAACACTGTATTGAAAAAAAAATTGAAAATGAATTTTACCTTTGCAACGTCATTATACCATTGGCCAAGTTTTATATTCATAAATGTAAGTTTCTCATCCCCCGACCTGTTTTTGTGTGCATTTAAAAAAAGATTTAGAACTCTACATTAAAACACTCTACCTCTAACAACCCAAAAGCTGGGAAAACGATGATGCTGTGTTCCAAATTTAAGTTATTTACTGAGATTGAGTGAGCCTATGGCTTTGCACTTTGTTTATTATATATATAAATGGGTAAATAAATGGGTTGTACTTGTATAGCGCTTTTCTACCTTCAAGGTACTCAAAGCGCTTTGACACTACTTCCACATTTACCCATTCACACACACATTCACACACTGATGGAGAGAGCTGCCATGCAAGGCGCCAACCAGCACCCATCAGGAGCAAGGGTGAAGTGTCTTGCTCAGGACACAACGGACGTGACGAGGATGGTTCTAGGTGGGATTTGAACCAGGGACCCTCGGGTTGCGCACGGCCACTATCCCACTGCGCCACGCAATATATATATATTTTGCATTCTATCTTAGTTACTTTGAATTTACAACCCCCCGTAGCTGTTTTGTACTGTTTTTATACTTTCTTTGATTATTATTTTCAACTGTTTGTAAATGTTTAAATTTAAAAATAAAGGTTAATAAAAAAAAAGGAAAAAAAGTGTCCAGTTAATCATGTGACCACCTGGCTCTGTTTGATTGGTGAAACGGAGTCAAACGTCACCAGTGACTGCATTTGATTGGTGAAACGCAGGCATGTGATGGATCCTACTTTGAAGGTCTGTCTGACCAACCAAAACAAGCAAAGAGTGCATTAACAGATCATTAAAAATCAGTAGCGAGTTGCGAGCTGAATGTAGATAAATGGAGCGGAGTAAAAGTAGCGTTTCTTCTCTATAAATATACTCAAGTAAAAGTAAAAGTATGTTGCATTAAAACTACTCTTAGAAGTACAATTTATCCCAAAAGTTACTCAAGTAGATGTAACGGAGTAAATGTAGCGCGTTACTACCCACCTCTGCACATATGCATCATCTACAAAGATACAAAGAATTGCTATCGCGACATCCAGTGGACACATTTAGAACAGCGGTTTCTTTCATTAAAAAGTTTCGGCTTATTTTTATACTTAGCAAACTCATCCCGGGGCTTCACGGTGGCAGAAGGGTTAGTGCGTCTGCCTCACAATACGAAGGTCCTGAGTAATCAGGGTTCAATCCTGGGCTCGGGATCTTTCTGTGTGGAGTTTGCATGTCCTCCCCGTGAATGCCTGGGTTCCCTCCGGGTACTCCGGCTTCCTCCCACGTCCAAAGACATGCACCTGGGGATAGATATGTGGGCAACACTAAATTGGCCCTAGTGTGTGAATGTTGTCTGTCTATCTGTTGGCCCTGCGATGAGGTGGCGACTTGTCCTGGGTGTACCCCGCCTTCCGCCTGATTGTAGCTGAGATAGGCACCAGCGCCCCCTGCAACCCCAAAGGGGAATAAGCGGTAGAAAATGGATGGATGGAAACTCGTCCGTACGTTTGACACGTTGAACTGTGATAAGTCATTATAAAATGTAAAATTGTATGTCAAAATTATATTGTTGAGTTCCCCGGGATGTGGCCGGAAACACTTGAAAGTCCTTTTTTTTTTTTTAGATTTAAGAATTACTGTAGATCAGGGATGTCACACATGCAGCCTGCTTTTATTTTTACTGTAAAATTACGGCCACAAACCTGCCAGTTTGGTACCTTAAAATTCATCTTTTTTTACAGGGTTGTTTGCATACAGGAAGTTTAATTTTAGTGTCTGTGTCGTAGTTTTAGTAATTGTTGAGTTATTGTCCCTAATACATTTACATTGTACTATTAGCTGCCCAGGGTGTCCAAGCCGCTATTACACTAAACTAGGAATTTTAGTGGAGGGCCACAAAATTGAAAAGAAGTTTTATTATAAAGGGTTTTGTTTACAGATTTTTCATACTAAATTAACTTACACTCTTTACCCTCGGGACCAAATTGGACCCATGGACCCCAATTCTAATCACATTTTTAAAAATTTTGCGGAATTTTCATCAAATTATTATTGTTACTAACTATTACTGCCTGCCTTAGTCAAGGCTGCAATACCTCATCATGAATATTGTTACAGTGCAATCAAAATATTACATGGATATTACCACTGAAAACTAAAATTGGTAATATAAAATAAAAAAAATAAAAAACACCAAATGATTGAAAGAGCAACTTAGCATTCACACAATAAAAAGCACTTTCTATTTATAACTTTTCACATGTCAGCAGTTTATACGTTTTTCCGGTGTCCGAGTGACTGCTCATGTGTCTGTATAATCTTTGTGCCTCTTATATTATACCAGTGAGTTAGTTCTAAGTAAGATTTGTCCTAATTTTTTTTTTTCCCAAAAGCTGGAGATCTTTTTACAGCTGAGATAGGCTCAAGCACCCCCCAAAAGGGACAAGTGGTAGAAAATGGATGGATGGATGGATGGAGGTCTTTTTAGAAAGGCTTACTTGAGGGGAGAGAGAAGTGCAAATGAACACACTGCTTCTTCTTAAAAGTGTTCCTATTTTGGGTGTTTTTGTTTGCCAGCCAGAGTATAAATGTCTGACTGGGTTTAGATCTATTCTGTCTCGAGCGACAGCCTCTAAATATCTGCGATGAGGCAGCAATTCACCATCACAATTAGCTTTGACGACATTTAAAGACAAAAGAACAAAGTTACGGTAAATGCAATAAAATACATGCTATACTGTATGCCTTGTGATTGACTGGCATCCTTCCTTTGTTTTGAATCAGCTGGGATAGGTTCCAACGTTGGCAATGTTTGTGTTGTTCTTTAAAATTGTATTTCATGCCCTGTGATTAACTTGTGTCCTGTTCATAAGTCAGTTAGGATAGGCCCCATCTTTCTGCAGCATTGTACAATGAAGTAAGGGAACGAAGTCCATCCTTTGTTTTTTTTAGCTTGTCCTCATTATGGTAACAGGTAAGCTGGAGCCTATCCCAGCAGTGTTCTCTGGCAGGGCACATATCGACAAACAACCATTCACACTCACATTTACACAATATAAAGTAATATCCCAAAATGTATTTATTTACTATTTTCGTGCAGTTGGGAGAGGCCCCAGCCCTCTCTGCGACCCCGAAAGGACAGGCAGTAGAAAACGGATGGATAGATGTTGTTTTATTTATTTTATCTGAGTCCGCAGGAATAGGTTCTCGCTCCCTGCCACTCAGAAAAACTTTTTAATTTCATTTTATTTTATGAAATACCCTGTGATTGACTGGCATCCTATTTTATTCATTGAAAGTCTGTCTCTCTGCCAAAATTAGTTAGGATGGGCTCCAGCCTTCTGCAATAGTTTATCATTTTGTTATCATTGGTAAGTATATGTAAGTAACTTCCCCCTCTATCTCCAAATTACATATTTATTAGTTTTAGTGTATTGTATTCATTTTTGCCTAAGTCAGCTGGGATAGGTTCCAGCTGCCTGCAACTCTGAACAAGATAAGTGGTAGAAAATTGCTGCATTTTGTGTTGTGATGTATCCATCCAGCCATCCATTTTCTACCGCTTATTCCCTTTGGAGTCACGAGGGGCGCTGGTGCCTACCTCAGCTACAATCGGGCGGAAGGCGGTGTACACCCTGCACAAGTCGCCACCTCATCACAGTGTTGTGATGTATTTCCTGCCATATGTGTAACTCATGTTCTATTCATGGTGCATCTGTCTTATCTTAGGGCGAGTCAACTGTGATAAGCTCCAGCTCTCTGCAATGTTTACCCATGAAGTAATAAGATCATTGATTTATTTTAAATATTATTGTATTCATGTTGCCGTCAGGTGGGATAGGTTCTAGCTCCCGTGCAAACTTGAACAGGATCAGACGTTGTGCCATATTTTGTTATGATTAAGAAGTAAGTAAAGCACCCAAAATATTGATATATTTATTATTTTTGTCACATTTATTTCGCTTTAGTTAGCTGGGGTCGGTTGTAGTTCTTTGCAAATTTGAACAGGATAAGCGGCAAAACATATTGTTTTTATTACATGCCACGTTATTCTGTCTGCCTTTTGACTTACATGAACTGGGCTGGGCTCCAGCTTTCTGCCATTATTAATTTGTCACCATTAAGAAGTAAAAAAAAAAAGTTTTTTGTTTTAGTCTGTTGGAATAGGTTCTAACTTTCGGCAAATTTAAACAAATCGTATGCATTTAATTTAAGTGATTTATGTCATGTTCTGGTAAGGACTGGTGGTTTCTTCATGGTGAGTCTGCGTTCTCTCTAAATAGCTGGGATAGGTTTCAGCCTCCTGCAACATTTTGTTATCATATTTATTTTGTTATTTAAAATTAAGTAACCTGCTCCCCAAAATGTGTGTATTTAATATTTCTCTAATATTAATTTTGCCATAGACAGCTGGGATAGGTTCCATCTCACGGCAAACTTGAATAGGGATAATAATTGTATGTCCTGGCATTGATAGGCTCCAGCTTTCGCCCATATTTTGTCATTAATTTGTTAGAATTAAAAAGTAAGTAAATCACCCGAAAGATGGTATGTATTTAAAATATTTCTTGCATTTATTTTGCCTTAGTTAGCTGGGATAGGTTCTAACTTCTAGCTTCCGGCGACTGGATAAATTGTAGAGATTTAATTTAATGTAATTGATTTATTACAGTAACCAACTTGGATGGATTCCAGCTTTCTTATATATTTTATTTTGCTATCACTAAAATGCAAGTAAACCACTCCAAAAAAAAATTGGATGAACTTAACATTTTGTTACATTTATTTTTCCTTAGTTAGCTGGGTGTGATTCTGGCTCCGGCAACATTTTATTATCATACCCATTTTGCTAACATTTAAAATGAAGTAACCTGATCTCCCAAAATGTATGTATTACATATTTCTATAATATTAATTTGGCCATAGTCAGCTGGGATAGGTTCTATCTCCCGGCAAACTCGAACAGGGATAAGTCATATCATTTCCTGTAATTGAATAATTGTATGTCCTAGTATTGACTAGGGTGATATACATGTGTTCATGCTGGGTGTGCCTTATTCCCTATCTGGGAAAGGTTCCAGCTTTCTGGCATATTTTGTCATTAATTTGTTATCATTAAAAAGTAAGTAAACCACCAGAAAGATGTGTTGTATTAAATATATTTATTACATTTATTTTTGCCTTGGTTAGCTGGGATAGGTTCTAACTTATAGCTACCTGCAAACTTAAACAGGATAATATTTACTGTAATTTATTTGTTACAGTAATCAACTGCTGGGATAAATTCCATCTTTCTTCTATATTTTATTTTGCTTTCACTAAAATGTAAGTTAACCACTCCAAAAAAAATAAAAAAATCAGATGTACTTTTGCTTTAGTTATTTTATTTTATTTTGCTTTAGTTAGCTGGGATAGGTTCTTGCTCCCAACTCTTGGCAAACTTGAACAAGTACTGTAGTGGTAGAAATGTAATTCAATTGATTTGATTCATGTCCTGGTATTGACTTGTGGCATATTCACTGTGAGTCTGCCTTCTTCCCTAGATGAGCTGGGGTAGGTTCCAGCATCTTACAATATTTATATTGTAATTGTTTTCTCATCATTTAAAATTAAAAACATATATTTATGTACTGATTTCGTTATATCTATTTTTTCTTAGTTGGCTGGGATAGGTTCTAGCTCCCAACTCTTGGGAAACTTGAACAAGTACTGTAGTGGTAGAAATGTAATTTAATTGATTGGATTCATGTCCTGGTATTGACTTGTGGCATATTCATGGTGAGTCTGCCTTCTTCCCTAGATGAGCTGGGATAGGTTCCAGTATCTTACTATATTTTATTGTAATTATTTTATTATCATTCAAAATTAAAAACATTTATGTGTGTCTTATTTTTGTTGTATCTAGTTTGTCTTATTTGACTGGGATAGGTTCTAGCTCCCAACTCTTGGAAAACTTGAACAAGTACTGTAGTGGTAGAAATGTAATTTAATTGATTGGATATACTGTATGTCTTGGTATTGACTTGTGACATATTCACGGTAAGTCTGCCTTCTTCCCTAGATGAGCTGGGATGGGTTCCAGCGTCTTACAATATTTTATTGCAATTATTTTCTTATTATTCAAAATTAAAAACAAATATGTATGTATTATGTTTGTTATATCTATTTTGTTGTAATTGGCTGGGATAGGTTGTAGCTCCCAACTCTCGGCAAACTTGAACAAGTACTGTAGTGGTAGAAATGTCATTTTATTGATTAAATTCATGTCCTGGTATTGACTTGTGGCATGTTCATGGTGAGTCTGCCTTCATACCTAGATCAGCTGGGATAGGTTCCAACATCTTACAATATTTGTTTGTAATTATTTTCTTATCATAAAAAAATAAAAACATATATGTATGTATTATTTTTGTTGTATCTATTTTTTCTTAGTTGGCTGGGATAGGTTCTAGCTCCCAACTCTTGAAAAACCTGAACAAGTACTGTAGTGGTAGAAATGTAATTTAATTGATTGGATATATGTCTTTGTATTGATTTGACATATTCACGGTGAGTCTGCCTTCTTCCCTAGATGCGCTGGGATAGGTTCCAGCGTCTTACAATATTTTATTGCAATTATTTTCTTATTATTCAGAATTAAAAACAAATATGTATGTATTATATTTTTTATATATATTTTGTTTTAGTTGGCTGGGATATGTTCTAGCTCCCAACTCTTGGCAAACTTGAACAAGTACTGTAGTGGTAGAAATGTCATTTTATTGATTAAATTCATGTCCTGGTATTGACTTGTTACATGTTCTTGGTGAGTCTGCCTTCATACCTAGTTCAGCTGGGATAGGTTCCAACATCTTACAATATTTGTTTGTAATTATTTTCTTATCATTCAAAATTAAAAACATATATGTATGTATTATTTTTGTTGTATCTATTTTTTCTTAGTTGGCTGGGATAGGTTCTAGCTCCCAACTCTTGGCAAACTTGAACAAGTACTGTAGTGGTAGAAATGTAATTTAATTGATTTAATTCATGTCCTGGTGTTGACTTGTGGCATATTCATGGTGAGTCTGCCTTCTTTCACAAATGAGCTGGGATAGGTTCCAGCATTTTACAATATTTTATTCTAATTGTTTTCTTATCATTCAAAATTAAAAAACATATATGTATGTATAATTTTTTTGTATCTGTTTTTTCTTAGTTGGCTGGGATAGGTACTAGCCTCCCGAAACTGAAAAAGTGGTCGACAATGAATGTATTTTGTTTACTTAATTTCCTGCCCCGTAAATAGCTGGTGTTCTGTTCATGGTGCTGACTTAAAGCCGTTTTACTGTGAACCATCTAGCATCGTTATTCTTTATGGGGTGATAATCAGAGCACACATGTACAGTACAGTATGTACAGTAGTGTAGACTCCAGGTCTCATGGGATAAGTAGCTTTCATGACAAGTGAGCAGAGGTGACTTTAGTTGTGTCGTCAGCCAACTGTCACTTGTGTCCTTGCTCCTCATCCACAATGACAAATATTACATGAGCAAGGTGGCAATTCAGTTCTATTCTCTAAAAGAATCCAACTATTTGCAGAACGTGGTGTCAAAAAGTGCTCTTCAGTTCAAGGGGAACTCGCAGCATGACGCCCAGGAGTTTCTCCTGTGGTTGCTGGATCGAGTTCACGAGGACCTCAACAACATCATCCACCCTGACGTGCGACCCCCCAGGACGGTAAACGGCAAGACGGTAGCTGACATTCATTATGCATGCGCTGTCTTAAGTTGTGTTGTTTTTGTGTTTGCAGCCTCCAGTCGAAAATGAAAATGCTCCTGAAGGATCTCCGTTGCCAACGCCTGGCTCTTTTGTGCAGGAGCTTTTCCAGGCACAATACAGGTTAGCACAAAGAGTGTGTTTGTATGTGACCAACACACCATGACCATATATAAGCTGCGCCCCCCTCTGGGACTGATTGTGTTCCTCTTTGTTTGTATACTGTAGTAATATACGTTTGTCAAATAATGCACGGCTTGATGTTTTTCTGTGCAAATACCAGCTGCTCAAAATCTTGGGATTTATAATCTTACTTACCATCGCTAATATTGACCTATTATTCTTAGAGTAGATAGTCATGACTTATTTGATGTACACTGATATCAACTTCTCTTGTATTGGCTTGCCTCACTTTCCTCGTGATGTCTCGTTCTATTATATAATTAATGACAAATCTAGACATATCTTAAGGTTTTCTTATACAGATCTATCTTGTATTCACTTTATTTGGTCTGGTCCATCGTATCTTGATTTATTTCCTATTTACTTTTTTAACACTTACTTTTTTATGTAAACATACTTTATTGACCTTGACCTGATCTTAAAGTGAATTGTCTTAGCTTTACTTTCCCCTTCATGTCGTTGCCTGTCATGACTTGTATTGTGTCAACATATTAAATGTTGACATATATTGGCATCTCATCTTCACTTAAGTATCATCTTATTTAATCTTGACCGTTATAATACGTTGATATCTTACATAGACTTGTTTTACTTCCTTTTCTCTTTTACATACTTTCCTTTTGTATTGTCTTGACTATCTTATCACATCTTATGTAAACCTTTTTATACTTTATTGATTTACTGTATGTGAAATCAACTTGTGTTAATATCTTATTCAAACTTGTCCTACTTTTTTCTTATTTGACACTGACTCATGTAGATTGATTTATACAGACTTATATGGTTGACATGTATTAACGTATCCTATTTTCTTTGTTTGTACTGTTTTCTATTATCTTGAGTGTTGTTTGTTGACATGTATGCACCCTTCTTGTCTTTTACTTATTCGCACTTGTTTTTTATGAAGCCAAGCCACGTGTTACAACAGCGTAGCATTGTCTTGCTGAAATAAGCAGGGGCGTCCATGATAACGTTGCTTGGATGGCAACGTATGTTGTTCCAAAACCTGTATGTACCTTTCAGCATTAATGGTGCCTTGGGCACTAATATACCCCCATACCATCACAGATGCTGGCTTTTAAAGTTTGCACCGAGAACAATCCGGAATTTTTTTTCCCACTTTGTTCCGGAGGATACGACATCCACAGTTTCCAAAAACAATTTGAAATGTGCACTCGTCAGACCACAGAACTCTGTTACACTTTGCATCACTCCATCTTCGATGAGCTCAGGCCCAGCGAAGTCGTCTGCGTTTCTGGGTGTAGTTGATAAATGGTTTTCGCTTTGCATTGTTGAGTTATATCTTGCACTTACAAATGTAGCCACAAACTGTAGTTACTGACAGTGGCGTTCTGAAGTGTTCTTGAGCCCATGAGGTGATATCCTCTACACACTGATGTCGGTTTTTAATGCCTTACCGCCTGAGTGATCAAAGGTCACGTTACGTGCAGTGATTTGTCCAGATTCTCTGAACCTTTTGATGATATTATGGACCATAGATGGTGAAATCCCTATATTCCTTGCAAAAGCTCGTTGAGAAATGTTTTTCTTAAACTGTTCGACAATTTGCTCACACATTTGTTCACAAAGTGGTGACCCTCGCTCCATCCTTGTTTGTGAATGACTGAGCATTTCATGGAAGCTGCTTTTATACCCAAGCATGGCCCCCACATGTTCCCAATTAGCCTGTTCACCTGTGGGATGTTCCAAATGAGTGTGTTATGAGAATTTCTCAACTTTCCCAGTCCTTTTTACCACGTGTGCCAGCTTTTTTGAAACATGTTGCAGGCATCAAATTCCAAAGGAGTGACTATTTGCAAAAAACAACAACGTTTTCCAGTTTGAACATTAAGTATCTTGTCTTTGCAGTCTAATAAATTGAATATAGGTTGAAAAGGATTTGCAAATGGTTGTATTCTGTTAGTTTTTTTTGACGATTTACACAATGTACCAACTTCACTGGTTTTGGGGTTTGTATTTTACACAGTAAGCGTTATCATGACTTGATTTGTCTCATCCAACATCTTTGTTTATCTTGACTTATTTTACATTTGCCTTATTCGTTTTTCTTGACTTTTCTTTGCTTACGTAGGTTTGGTATTTTGTTGTACCTTCTTGACACAGGTGTCTTTTTTTAATGCATGCCTTTTTAAAATAATGTTCCATGCCTAGACAGCTTTGTAGATATTTTTCAAATGTCCATGTTCTTCTTTAAAAATGGCGAGTTGCATGGCTTTGATGGTGTTTCCGCACAGATCCTCCCTGACGTGTCCTCACTGCCAGAAACAGAGCAACACCTTTGATCCTTTCCTCTGCATCTCACTGCCAATCCCGGTGCCTCACACACGGTGAGCCAGCGTTACACAGAGACCAAGACGATGCTAAAATTAGAGGATAATGTCTATCTTTGACGTATCTATTTATTCCTTGGCTAGGCCCTTGTATGTAACAGTGGTGTACCAGGGCAAGTGCTCCCACTGTATGAGAGTGGGCGTCGCCGTGCCCCTGTCAGGTACCGTGTCCAGGCTGAGGCAAGCTGTGGCCCAAGAGACCAAAATCCCCGCCCAACAGGTACCTCCTCCTTTGGAGCTGTTTCGAATCCATGTAGGGATTAAATTTCAACATCTTGCCTCAGATCGTCCTCACAGAGATGTACTATGACGGCTTCCATCGCTCCTTCTGCGACGACGACGACGACCTCGAGATCATCCAGGAGAGCGACTCCATCTTTGCGTTTGAGACGCCGGAGCTCTTCAGGCCCGAACAGATCCGCTCGAAGAGAGGCGGTACAACATCCTCTTTGTTTAGATCAGCGGTGTCAAACGTACGGCTCGAGGGCCGGATCTATTTTACCCGACCCGCGGGATGAGTTTGCTGGCATAAAAGTGTACTTGAAATTTTTGAATGTAAGAAACAGCTGTTCTAAATGTGTTCACGAGATGTCACAATAGCAATTATTTGTATATTTGTAGATGATGCTACATATGTACAAAATAAACCACATGATCAGTCGAGGAAAATGATTAAACTACATAAATAACATACTGTAATTTGATTTTTATATAATGTTTTTATTTTGATAGAATGTAAATTAACATCAATGAGTTGACTGATTAACATTGTCACATAATTTATTTAGAAAATATAAATAACGACAAAAAACACTATTAACCACAACAGGTAATTGTACAAAAAAACAAACACTAACAACATTATGATTTGTAAAATTTCAAAATGTGCTTGTTCTATTTTTAAACAAAGAAAACAATCTGAAGTCGTCATCATTTTTAAGTTATCGTGCCATCATTTTACCAGTCTGGCCCACTTGGGAGTAGATTTTTCTCCATGTGGCCCTCCCATCTAAAATGAGTTTGACACCCTTGTTTTATATCACACTTGCAGGAGGCCCAATTATAATTGGCACTCACTAGACACTTCATTAGGTACACCTTTTTGTCCTAATAAAAGTCAAAGTGGTATTAAATTCAACAGTACAGTTAGTGGAAATATGATAAACAGTTTAATGAATTACATTTTTCATGAAATAAAATGTAATTCGATTGTAAAATATTTAACACAATTCGTATTGAATGTATTAAAATAACAAAATAACAGAAGGGAAACTTAAATTGCTTAAAAAAAACATTTACTGATATTTTTTTTCTACAAATGATCTGTATCCCTTCTTGATTGTAGTTTTAATTATTTTTATTAACTGTATTAACCCGATTATGAGATGGTAAAAAAAAGAGTCTCAAATACCCTTTATGTCAAAAAAGAAATTTGACGTCAAACAAATTTATTCCAAGCAACCATTTTTATTTCACTGATCATGGAAAACATTGTTTAAATAATATATAAATATCTTGTGTTTGATTCTGATATTTTTCCAAAGGCGGGTCTTAAAAATTTGGCAATTGCAGGCACGTGAAAGACGCATTTTTATACATTCACTGTCATGTGAAAATATGACTTTCTGCGTTTTTTTTATGAAATAAGATCCAAACAAACTTTGTTGAACGCTCGCTTGTTCCTCTTTCCCAAACGCCTCACTTAGTTGCAGGACAGGGAGACAAACAGGGGTGCCGTAAATAGCTTGCTCGTTAACATAGTTAGCATCACCTAGCGAGCTACAATGTTGACGTTTTTACACTTTGCTGCTAATCATATTTGGATTATTACAATCCAAACACAGTTCGTTCCAAACCAGTTGTAGTTATAGAGTATATATTAGTAGCCAGCAAGTAGGTATATTTTTGACGTGAGTGATGTAAACATATTCAGGGGCCTAGTGGTTAGAGTGTCCGCCCTGAGATCGGTAGGTTTGGAGTTCAAACCCTGGCTGGGTCATACCAAAGACTATAAACAATAGGACCCATTACCTCCTTGTTTGGCACTCAGCATCATTCCCGGGCGTGGCCACTGCTGCTGCCCACTGATCCCCTCACCCGGGGGTGAACAAAGGCATGGGTCAAATGCAGAGGACACATTTTGCCACATCTAGTGTGTGTGTGACAGTCATTGGTACTTTAACTTTACTTTAAACAGAGGTTACAACACAGGAAGAGTTGCCAAATGGGAAACGTTTTCTTTGCATGAATGGTATAGAATTTTACATTACATTTTCAATGATAATATTGTTAGTAAATGATTGACTAAAAACAACCTACCATGTGACATGCAAGTGTCAAAAACACAGCCAAAAGAGGTTGGAAGATGAGAATAAATCTAAAGGTAAAATGTAGACTTGCAGGAAATGTAGACTTGATTTTCAAAATCTTCTTTCCGTGTTTCGGCTGCACTTTATGCTACATTTTTTTCGTCAGTTTTCTTTTTTTTCTCTCTTAAAGTGTGCTCGCATGCCTGTAATTTAATAAATTGTTTTGTTTTTGTTGAATGCGAGTGTGAATGTTGTCTGTCTATCTGTGTTGGCCCTGCGATGATGTGGCGACATGTCCAGTGCATACACCGCCTTCCACCTGAATGCAGCTGGGGAGGGCTCCAGCCACACCCGCAACCCGGAGAGGGACAAGCAGTAGAAAATGGATGGATGGATGGTTTTTGTTTGTATTTTTATCTGAATAACATTTGCATTATTAACTTATTAAGTTCACAATTTGTCTTTGATTTGGATTTTTTTTTTCTTCCAAAAATGGGTCGTGAATTGTAGTTTTTAATTTTTGTCAGAATTTTCTGTAATTTGAAATGCCTTTGAATTCAAACAGGTTAATCATTTTTAATTTTACCTTTGATTTTTATATTCTTTTCCACAAAATAATTATTGAAATAAGACTGGGCGTCTTATTTTGGGTTCAACACAATAATTCAATGACACATTTTTATTTGTACTGTTTTTCTTTGATTTAAATTACATCATTAGTTTTACATGGAGCTGCACAGGGGTTAGTGCATGTGCTTCACAATACGAAGGTCCAGTGTTCGATCCTGGGATCTTTCTGTGTGTGAATGTGAGTGTGAATGTTGTCTATCTGCGTTGGGCCTGCGATGAGGTGGTGACTTGTCCAGGGTGTACTCCGCCTTCTGCCCGATTGTAGCTGAGATAGGCACCAGCGACACCAAAGGGAATGAGCGGTAGAAAAGGGATGGGATGGATGGATGGATAGTTTCACATGTCTTTTTAATTTTGATATCAAAAAACAGACCTTGAAAAAGAGTGGTTATCTTATATTGGGGTCCATCCATCAATTTTCTACCGCTTGTCCCTTTCGGGGTCGCCAGAGGTGCTGGAGCCTATCTCAGCTGCATTCGGGCGAAAGGTGGGTTACACCCTGGACAAGTCGCTACCTCATCACAGGGTCAAGACAGATGAACAGACAACATTCACACTCACATTCACACACTAGGGCCAATTTAGTGTTGCCAATCAACCTATCCCCAGGTGCATGTTTTTGAACCCCACACAGAACGATCCCGGATTGAACTCAGGACCTTCGTAACAAAATAATGCAATTACACATTTTTAGTTTTTAATTTTTTGGGGAATTTTCCTCATTTTCTTCCGCTTGTCCCGTTAGTTAAAATTCCATCCATCCATTTACTACCGCTTGTCCTTTTCGGGGTCGCGGGGGGTGCTGGAGCCTATATCAGCTGCATTCGGGCGAAAGGCAGTGTACACCCTGGACAAGTCGCCACCTCATCGTAAAATTACGTTATTGATTTCACATTTTGTCCTTGATATTTTTTTTTATCCCACAAAATTGATCTAGCAAAATAGTGGTTGCCTAATATAGGGGTCTAAATATAGTTCAAATACACATGATTAGTTTAATCGTTTGTAATTTTCTTTAGTTAAAATTAGACTACGTAATTAGTTTCACATTTTGTCTTTGATATTTATTAGTTAAAACAAAAAATAAAACATTTTGGGGTCAACACGATAATTCAATCACAATACTTTTATTTTGTAGTAATAGTCTTAAACTCCGAAAGCAGCTGGGATAGGCTCCCCCCGGACACACGGTAGAAGTTTGACTAAAATTTAAATTTGATTGTGTTATCAATTTAACTTAAAAAAATATATACACCCTAACTTTCCACTATTTGTGTTTAACTTGAATACAGGGAGTCCGCATGCGAACCTGAACCAGAACAACCTGAAGTACGGCACAGAAAACAACCGGATATCCGCCCAAATCCAGGAGCCCACGACTCCGCCCCCAAGTCCCAACAAGAACAGCGGGCAGGACGAGAAGGTGGTGTTGCTGGTTTGTAACCGAGCATGTGCCGGCCAACAAGGACGCAGGTACATGGAGAAGGATTTAAAGGCCTACTGAAATGAGATTTTCTTATTTAAATTGGAATAGCAGGTCCATTCTATGTGTCATACTTGATCATTTCGCGATATTGCCATATTTTTGCTGAAAGGATTTAGTAGAGAACATCGATGATAAAGTTCGCAACTTTTGGTCGCTAATAGAAAAGCCCTGCCTTTACCGGAAGTATGTGCGCGTGATGTCACGAGTTGCAGGGCTCCACACATATTCACATTGTTTTTAATGGGAGCCACCAGCAGTGACAGCAATTCGGACCAAGAAAGCGACAATTTCCCCATTAATATGAGCGAGGATGAAAGATTCATGAATAAGAATATTGATAGTGAAGGACTAGAAAAAAAAAGATAGAAAAAAAAGTGACTGCTCCGGGCGGCGGCAGTGTGAGCGTTTCAGATGTAATTAGACACATTTACTAGGACAATTCTGGAAGATCCCTTATCTGCTTATTGTTTTAATAGTGTTTTAGTGAGATTTTAAAAGATTGTAAAAATATACCTCGAGATCGGATGGCTGTGGTGAACACGAAGTGTCTCAGAGAGAAGCCGAGGAGCCAAGCTCACAGCTGCTGCAGGACGACGAATAATCCAATGATTTTTCTGGTAAGATATATATCACAATTTCCCCATCCAAAAACATGCTGGTTGACGTAGAGAAAACATGTTCGCTTGACCGCTCCGCTTCACAACAAAGAAACACCGGCTGTGTCTTGGTGCTAAAGACAGCTGCAATCCACCGCTTTCCACCAACAGCATTGTTTTTTATAGTCTCCATTATTGAATGAACAAAAGATTCAGCAACACAGATGTCCAAAATACTGTGTAATTATGCGGTTAAAGCAGACGACTTTTAGCTGCTAGTGGTGCAGCGCTAATATTTCCTAACAGTCCGTGACGTCACGCGTACGCGTCATCATTCCGCGGGAAATTTAAAATTGTAAATTAGTAAACTAAAAAGGCCATATTGGCACGTGTTGAAATGTTAATATTTCATCATTGATATATAAACTATCAGACTGCGTAGTCGGTAGTAGTGGGTTTCAGTAGGCCTTTAAATTGTAATTTAGCTCACTTTTACTTCCTTTAATACAGCGTAAACGTGTTTTCAGGTTTGGTAATCCCTTTATACTCTACTTGGAGCGTACGGTCACATGGGATGTACTACAGAAGGAAATACTAGAGAAGATGCGGAACATTTTGCGCCCTGGAGCCGTTGTGCAGGTATGAGAGCAAAATCACACTGCATTATTATGCATTATTAATTATAATTATTTTACTCTTTAGGTTGGGCCCTTCACTTTACGTGTGGTTGGGGTGGTTGGGATCACATATCTCCTTCCTCAGGAGGAACAACCACTCTGTCATCCATCTGTGGAGCGGTAAGGCTGTCTATCACCGCTAGGGGGAGTGCTGCTCCCTTTGAATAGTGCCTCAACCTGATGTTCTTTGTAAAACATGTTTAGGTGCACAGCAGTATGTTTTTATAAATTATTAGGAAATATGTTTTTTTTTTTTTAGATCGTAAGTGGTGTTGCTATTGGTGTATAGAAAAAAATATCTTTTAATAAACAAAGTAATTTATAATTATTAAATGTATTTTCAATTTATTGTGCAATTTAAAACAATTAAACATGCACACACATTTTTTTAAGGCAAAGATATAAAACAATAATATGGTCTGGTCATTTTCAGAGCGTACAAGTCTTGTGGTCCTGGAGGGCCGCCTCATGTCAAAATTGTTGTTGAATGGGACAAGGAAACAAAAGACTAGTAAGTAGGACCCGAGTATACTCACTGTCCAAAATATTGGGCACACATGCACAATCTTAACGAGATGCAATGTAAAAAATGTGAGGCTCTGCAAAAAAATGCTGCTGCATAAGGAAAATCCAAATATTCGGAACACGTCTCAGTATGCGCAATAGATCGCCCTGCGGTCGCCTTGTGACTTCTGTTGTTTTCCTGCTCACAGTCTGTTCAAAAGAACAGAAGATGAATACATCCCGGATGCTGAAAGTGTGCGGCAAGTGAAGGAGCAGCACCTCCAGCCTCAAAACTGTTCGCTTGCCCAATGCTTTCAACTCTACACCAAAGAGGAACAGGTAGGCTCCCACCAGAAACACTCTGCATTTTCGTTTAGGGCCTCCATGATTATTTGGGCCACATGATTATGGCAAACGGTCATATCAGTAGCTGATCATCACCATGCTCTGCAGGTGTTTGCATCTTCTACTTTGGTTGACTGAATTATATCATGGATACAGTTATATTTTGTATCTGCTAAACTTGTATTTAGTGATGAGTCAACATGTCCTTTGTAAGAAGTTTTAGTTTGGTTTAGCAGATCGCTGCCGTGTCCATTGAAAAGCCCATAGAGATAATTGCAAATTTAGTATCGCTTTGAACATTGTCTTAGTGAAGTGAAGTGAAGTGAATTATATTTATATAGCGCTTTTCTCTAGTGACTCAAAGCGCTTTACATTAGTGACAGATATACAGCCGAATTTCTAAAACAACTGTACTATTTAAGTTTAAATTGTAGCTGAACTTTTCCCTAAAAATATAAAGTCTCAAGAATATATTTTTTTTCATAGTTTTTGCTCATTTTTTTTTTTTTTGTTTACTTTTTCACTTCATGCCAAAGCAACATGGCAGTTTTGAAAGTGCTTCATTAAACACTTTTCCTTTACCCTTCGGCCTATCAACCTTTTTTTAAAATCTTGCAATATAAACTTTGGACATAATCTGGAATAAAAACATCTAACTATTGATTGTAATGGATTGAGCTGAATTGTAGTTGTCAATGTATACTTTTTGTTTATTGTTCATTCGTAATTATTTAGAGTAAATATAAATCTTTACATTTCTTTTACAATAATAATACATTATTTATTCATGTCTAATTATAAATGTACATGAAGTGCATTTTTGTTGGTTGTGTTTCTTATTCACACACTCTGGCTCCCATAGCCAAATCTATTACTGGTTGCCAAGAGTAATACAGTAATCCATCGTTTATCACTGGTAATTGGTCTAACTTTGACTTTTGGTCTAACGGTTAACTGGCCGTGGTGAATACATTTCTGCAAAGGAGAAACTTTTAATTATAAATTCAATATTTCAATAGATAGAACATAAAAACTGTGTACGACATTGTAAATCTTGAAATATGATGAAATAACATATAGTGAACTTCACAAACGGCATTGTGTATTGTATTACAATAATCACTAAGCAGCAGTCAGTTGTAGCCTTAGCGCAGTGCTATTCAACTGGTGGCCCGTGGGCCAAATCTGTCCCGGGAATGACACCATATCGGCCAACGAGTCCAGTTCCACACTTTTGTGGTAAAGTCCTAAAAACACCAGTTTTTCTGTTGTATGTAGTAATTTGGAACACTGTAACCACATTGGCAGATCCTTGCATTGACATTTTAACCTTGCTAGCAAACATAGAACACTGGAGTCCAAAGGCACCGCTTTAAATCTTCTCCTTTTTGTAGTTACAGATTCAGTTTGTAATGTTAATTATGTAACTCGGGTGTTGCTGTAGCTTCTTTACTTCAGATGCAGTCAGCAGTTATTTGTTTAACTGTTTAACAAACTTGTGAGGGACTTACATTTTTGCGGAAGGCCCTTAAAAACAGCAGACAATCCTGTATCTATTCTAGAGGACGCGGGCTCTTCAGAATATACAAAAAAAGACTGATAAGTGAAAAGTCCGGGCCCCTAAGTCTTTAGTATTCTTGGAATGGCGCCCCCAAAACAAGTCAGTTGAATATCTCTGCCCAAGCATGTTACATGAGTAAATGGGGCAATAGACAACATCTTGTTTAGGGCCCCACAAAGCTTTAGAGTTAACCTAGTCACTTAACAACAGGTTACCCTTCTAAAAAATGCATCAAAACGGCTTTCGAACATTACTTTTATCGCATCATTCTTTTCCCAGCTTGCTCCTGATGACGCCTGGCGCTGTCCACACTGCAAGCAGCTCCAGCAGGGCAGCATCAAGCTGAGTTTGTGGACCCTGCCTGACATCCTCATACTGCACCTCAAGCGCTTTAGACAGGTACAGACACTTACTAACACTTAATTTTGTTTTGGACCTTATGGTTTATTGTTTATCATTTAAGTTTATTTCGAATATGCATACAATTACAACATGTTACATCACAATTTCCAGTTTCTCTTTTCAACTTGTCCGAAAAGGAGTAGGAAGAAGCAGAGTTTATTTAATCCAGTGGTTCTTAACCTTGTTGGAGGTACTGAACCCCACTAATTTCATACGCGCATTCACCGAACCCTTCTTTAGTGAAAAATAAAAATGTTTTTCAGATTCCAGACAAAGTTATAGGTGTTTTTACTGTTGCACATAATGAACCGTGCATGAACATCACATTTTTCAAAGAACAAAACCAACACAGTGCATGAACTCACAACAAACTACACACCTGCAAATCAGATGGAAAATTAGAGGGAACATTGTTTGGGGGTGTCCATAATATGCCGATAGGGAGAAGTTTTTATTTACACAATGAGTCGGGTGTATCTTGACCTCCGTGGCAGAGGCTCCTGAGGCCGACTCACCGAACCACATAGGGTTCGATCAAACCCTGGTTAAGAACCACTGATTTAATCCTACCCATTTTCCAGATCATAGCTTCTGTTCACTTCCTGTTCTCAATTTGTTCAAAATTTACTCCATTAATAATAACATTCTAAAAAGATAAATAATGAATAAAAAGTAGACAGTGAATTAGGTTGTATTTCAGATAGTGAGATGAATAAAGTTATCAATAAGTTCAAAATGGTTATCATGATTCCTCTTCTTTGTACTTTTCAAACACTTTGAGTTCCAACAGTTTATTAAAGTGGATATTAGTACACAGGTTGCAGCGACCCTGAACGGGACGAGCTGTAGAAAATGGAAGGATGGATGGATATTAGTACACTGTTTGATTTTTATTTACTTAATCCATTCCATAATTGAATTCCACATACTTATTAACTAAATGTTTTAAGTGTTGTAACTGCATACAAATGTTTTGAGTTACATTTTTCTCTGAGGTTACATTCTTCCTATTTTGTTTAGAAGAATTGTTGGAAATTCCTGAGTAATAGATTTTAGTTTGCTTTGTGCATAGTTTTTTCGAATTTCAATATTTTTGATTCAATAAAAAAAGGTATGAATGTTCTCTACAGCCAACATAGTTTTAACCTAACTGACCTATTTTATTTCCCCGTATTAATTCACAATAACTCAGATATGGTCAGACTTGTGAGCAGTTGAGAATATGAAGTGATTTTTGGTCCAGAACATATTTTTCTTTATTCATTATTGATGTGTCTCTTGCCACCTTATGTTTGATACATTATATGAGATTTACAGTTCATTTTATCATCTATTATGACGACCAAAATTTAGATTTATTTTACTCTCTCAATGTCCACTCTGTCTATTTGTATTTGTATTTGTATTTGATTTTTCTTCTACTGTTACTGTTGAGTATTAAACTCAGAGAACACGCGGTCATCATTTGGACTCTTCCAACTTTAATGGTGCATATTGGGTTATATTAGGTTCAGTTAGTATCTGTAAACCACAAACACCCATCAACATATATGTCATTTATCTAAACAACAATATATACATGTATATATATATTATGCCTATGGATATGCTCTAAGTAAAGTACTAGAGACATAATATATTCCATTTTCATAATGACACGTGAGCTAGCCACATTAGTAGCAGCAATGCTATCCTAAACAGGGAGATGTTAGCTCGTAGCATTCTGACAACACAGCACTAATAATATTAATAAAACACCAGTAAATGTTACACAAACACAGTGATGTCTATTAATAAACTAAATGAATCTTATATAATAATTAACATACTCACATCGTCTAAGACTAGAGCACCGATTAAACATAGCAGAGAAACAAGTCAGCACACATTAACACACGTCAAATGGGAAGCGGAATTGACACTGTCAAGAAATTCTTTAAAATAAAGTATCTGAAACGTAGATAAAATGGAGAATTCTTAACAGATACCAAATAGCCTTATTTTAGTTTTACTGAGATTCAAAGATAGTCTGTTTTTGTCAAACCATCTTTTTAATTTGTTCATTTCTTCTGTTATTATTTGTATTAACTTCTGTGTGTTCTCTCTTGAACAAAACGCAGTTGTATCATCTGCAAATAATATTTAGTATAAGTCTTTTGTAACTTTACAAATTTTGTTTGTATAAAAATTTAACAATTTTGGTCCGAGTATTGATTCCTGAGGTACACCACAAGGATATATTTAGCGTTTTAGACATGTGTTTGCCTAGCTTTACATATTGCTTCGTGTTGGTTACGTAAATTATTTCCCAGTGCAAGACCAATCCTCTGATCCTATACCGTTCTAATTTTTTGTTTAAAATATCAATAATTGTGTCATGCTTTTGTTATATCCATAAGCACTGCCGCTGCACACTGTTTACTATCTATTTCATTAGTAATTACCTCCGTTATTTCTATTGAAGCCATCGATGTTAAACTATTAGCTCTGTATCCGCATTTGTTTTTATAACCTCATTGTGTGTCCATTAGGATGGAGATCGTCGCATGAAAATGCAAAATATGGTGAAGTTCCCCCTGACCGGCATGGACATGGCGCCGCACATGGTGAAGAGGAGCCAGAGCAGCTGGAGCTTACCCTCTCACTGGTCGCCATGGAGACGGCCTTACGGGATGGGCCGTGACCCCGAGGACTACCTTTACGATCTGTACGCCGTGTGCAACCATCACGGGACGATGCAGGGAGGACATTACACAGGTACGGTATCACCGCACCGTATCATCCTAATGGAGATTTGAAAACAAACAAAAGACTGAGCATTTGTCAGAACATGCACCTTGACTGTGTTGCCGGTGCTATTATTTTTCTGAGCGATGCACCATTCGGTGGTGCTAGTATTAAAACCCACACGTGTTACATTTAAACAAGATGGTTTAAAAAACATACAAAGCATGCTTGGGACTTAGCAACTGATTCATTAAGCGTTTGTCTAATGATTATAAACATTTTCTTTACCTTGCAGCTCAGTGTAAGAACTCCATTGACGGACAGTGGTACTGTTTCGACGATAGCGACGTTCATCCTGTATCAGAAGAAGAGGTGTGCAAGCAGACGGCTTACATCTTGTTCTATCAGAGACGTGCTACCATTCCATCCTGGTCTGCAAACAGTTCCGTGGGAGGTAATGTATTCATGTTTTAAGTTAAAGTTAAAGTACCAATGATTGTCACACGCACACTAAGTGTGTGTGACACCTATCCCTTTGACCCATCCCCTTGATCACCCCCTGGGAGGTGAGGGGAGCAGTGGGCAGCAGCGATGCCTCGCCCGGGAATCATTTTTGGTGATTTAACCCCCAATTCCAACCCTTGATGCTGAGTGCCAAGCATGGAGGTAATGGGTGCCATTTTTATAGTCTTTGGTATGACTCGGCCGGGGTTTGAACTCACAACCTACCGATCTCAGGGCGTACACTCTAACCACTAGGCCACTGAGTAGGTACCGCAACCATATTAGAGACACTGTATAGACAAAAGTGTTTGGACGCAACTTCCAATTATTATAAATTTTTATTAAGGACCTGTAGCGTCCAGGAGAATAACTTTTCGCTAACAAGTTCTCTTGTTTTATTTGCTCCTGGAAAATAATCTGGCAGTCATTTTCATATAAATTTAATTTGTTTTTGATTACGTAGCTGTACTTGAAACACCCCATTTCCATCGCCGGACTCAGTATGCCAGCCCCTCTTGGTGTGACGTCCTTTACAGAACTGGAGCCCATTTCCCCGCCTAGACTGTGTGGATAAAGGCATATGAAACGATTATTTTCATCACTTAATTGCTTGCTTTTGTCACCCTGGTCCAAAAACTGATATGCTTAAGAGCAAAAAATTAATATGAAAGATTCACAATTTCCACACACTTTCTTCATGCTCTTTCAGTAGAAGAGGACAAAAAATAAAAATATGACTGCTTACCTTCTTTTTATTTTGTTTTTGAGCACCGGGTCTGTTCTTCCTTATCTGTTTTTCTGGAGGATCTGACCCAGTCTTTCTGCCATTTCAGGATCGCATTTGGCTTGAGTCTTTAAAATTTTTTCCATATAAATTCCAACCAAAACCTTTTTTCTTCGCAATCTAAATCATTAATATTATTGCTGCAAATGATACTCCTCTCGCTTGGTGTTCTCGTTTTACACAAGTCCATTTGACCGCAGAGGTCCATACTCTCCTCATATTCCCATCATTTGGTTTACAGGGTGACCTCCTTCTTTAGTTGTATTGCGACTACCTGCAACAAGGCATCTGGCAGACATATTTGCTAATTCCTTTAAAATCTGCACAAAAATAACATTCTTCTGGATGAAGATGCTACCAAAACACATATTACGCAATATGAAATTCCTCCAGTCTTCTGTAGGTGACGTCAGCAGGCTGACGGAGGCCCGTTCACATTTCAGAGCTAGAGGTGAGCATTCCAATATGTGCTGACTCATTAGAAAGAAGCCTGAAATCACTAGGTTATTTTGAGGGTAATTTGACCTGTAAATATAATTTGTCAGGGCAGAACGATTAAATAAGTTCCAAATATCGTCAGCATTAGAGGGACACACTTTAAGGCAGTGGTCCCCAACCTTTTTGTAGCTGCGGACCGGTCAACGCTTGATAATTTGTCCCGCGGGACGGGTATCTGTCACATTTGAACCGATGCGTTACTAATTCGCGATACCGGTAACCATTTGCTGTACTTTTGTGTGTGTTAATACATTTTAATTGTTTCATAATGAATTCTATTTTTTAATTTAACATTTAAAAAAGAGCTGATTATAATAACTGTGCTGTCCAATTGTTATATGTCTTTTTTAAATTAAATTTTTGAGTCTCATTTGCAAGTATTGTACAATAGACTTAGCATGCACTTGCAATTCCAAGATGTTATGTATGGACTACAGTGTGTTGCCGAGCCAGGAAGTTGCCTTAGCCATTAAGCTGAATGTTCTGTTGTGGCCAACAAAGTGTTTATTCTGTAAGTATTTTGCTTATTACACACTTGTTTGAATCTTAGTTGTAGTTTTCATTACCAAATTTGGAGGTTTTGAAATCGCCATATAAAATCGCTAATGCTTGTCAGTAGCATGTATATGGCAAAACCAATGTAAATTAGCATCAAGCTATCACATTTTGGAAAGTTGGAGCCTTACTTGATGTGCAAGCTTTTTCTATCTTGCTTTGTTGGCATTGAAAATTGCAACATCACATACAGTAGAGGCAGTTTAGTCGGCACTCAGTGCTGCTTGAGTGATTGATTCCTCCTCGCCAAATGTTTGAGCCGATGCTTAGTCTGCAACTGGATGTGACGGGCCAGGCAATAAAGGTATTGAATTTTGGCACCGTTTGACTTTATGTGAATCGATACATGGTAGAACCGGTGGAATTTGGTCTGTGACCATAAAAGTACCAAATTCAGTACCCATCTCTACTCCATGTACTCTGGTTGCTTGACACTGTCCAAAATTATGGATGGTGTAACTCACCTCACACCCAGAGGGAGCTGGGATAGGCTCCAGCTCGCTAGTGAACCTGAACATGTTTAGAAATTAATAAATAAATGTCCAAAAACTGCCTTTAGGATCCACAAGTTCTTCCCTGTGTGAGCACTGGATCAGCCGCCTAATGGGTAGCCGCCCACCAAGCCAAGCGTCCTCCGGTTCCTCCAGACGAACCTCACTAGCTTCTCTTTCGGAGTCGGCTGAGTTTGCCGGAGAACGAAGCGAGGATGACGGTAAGTGTTCATATTCCTGTCAATAGCAAGAGGCGGTCATGTATTTCTAATCTAAACCTGATCTGTCATGCAGCCCTATCGAGCCGACCCGCGGTGAGAGGCATGCAAAGGCAGACTTTCTCCTCAAGGGCATCCATTGCTAGTCCGCTGGTGCTCAGTGAGAATGGCCAGAAACCATCCTGGTCTCACTCTGCTAAGCTGCAACTCCGCTCTAACTCCCCGTCACGTTTCTCCCTGGAATCCCACTCCTCCTCCCCGACACTCGAAATGATAGGCGAGGTGGTTGATACCAAATTGTCCACCTCCTGCTTCAATGGGTCTCCTAAACTTGGAAGCAAATCTGTGTTGGATCAAAATCCTGGAAGTAATAGACTGATAGAGCAGCTTCACTCCAAAGTTTTGTCCCAGGCAGAGACAAGGATCTCCGTCCAGACCGGGGACAACAACAATCTAGTCAGTGGTGCTGAACAAACCAGTCCTCGACATGGAGCGACTGCCAAGGAGCTGAAGCAAAGAAACGTTCCCGCAGATAGCTCAGGTGTCAAACGAACCTCAGCAAAGACCGGATTGGAGGGTGAAAGAAGCCCCAAGAAGCGTCCTGCTGTCTCGTCCACGTCCTCCAGCTCTCTGTCTCCTGCGTCCCCAGCTGTTGATAAGTCACCTGCTCGAGCGCAGGCTAAAGGTGCTACAAACAACCCAAAAGACAAGAGCGACGGAGCCCCGAAAACCAGTAAGGCTGCTTCCTCTAGAACGGCAACACCCTCTAAAAAATCATCCCAGACACAGGAGGGGTTACACCCAGATTCTGCGAGGAAGGGTTGTTCTCCTGGAAGCTCACACCCTCAGAAGAGAACCGCGCCCAAAGGGGGTGGTGATAAAGTCTCAGCTTCAGGTAGGACTAAAGGAGCAGATAGGAGCACCAGCCGGGACTCATCACGGACTGCTGCGCTGGCTGAGAAGAAAGTTAACGGTGGCGGTCCTCTGTGTCGGTCCAGTGCCGGAAGTAGAGTAGAGGGTAGGCCTGGTCGCTCTGTAGAGAACAGGATGATTGCACGCAGTTCTAGCAGCAGCTCCTCCATGGCGAGTCTCCGATCCTCCAGTGTTGTTGTTCCCTCCACCGGCCCGCCGTCAAGGGCAGCAAGGAGGAACAGTAAGACCGAGGAAAAAGCTTTGTCCTTCTTCAAAACTGCCCTCAGGCCCAAAGACCTTCGCAAGTCGTCGGACGGTGGGACTCCTGAAGATGGCGGTGGAGATCTGGCAAAAGAAGGAGGGTCCAAGAAACCTCAAAACACAACCTCCGATGCCACCGCAGCTAAGGACTCCTCAAAGGTTTCCGTTGCAGCTAAACATTCACTGCTGCCCTCCGCTAAATCCAAACTCTCAGAAACCACGAACCAGGCTTCTTCCGCGAAAGACCCTGCGAAGAAAGAACCTGCTAAAAAGACCATGCAGTCCAGGAAAATCCCCATTAACTCCACCCAATCAAACCAGAGGTCTAAATGAAATCCACCTTCGGTCCTCACTCTTCTTTCTAGTGCAGCTCCTTTCAGTGGTCACTGGTTACCAGCTGCCGTACGGGACACTTCCTGTCCATGTTGTTCTCTCGTTATCTAGGAATGGAATTTTACCAAAGCACTTTGTATGGATTGCATTGATTTCCAGGAAATACTCTACTGTATTGTAAATACGCATGGGTTGCTCATGTATCGGAATGACTGCCTCGTTTTTTCTGTCGCTTACTGTGGGAGGAAGCCTCGTTTTCACCAGGCGGCCTGGTTCGTCACGTGGATCGGCGTGGGTGAAATTTTCCAAAAGAATTCCGCGGCTGGAGCCATAGCGAAGGTCTTTGTGGACTTCTTTACACAGCAAACGAGGTGAGACTAAGCAATGCACCTTAAATGCTCTAATTACAGTCGGCAAATCTAAACTTAATTTTTTAAAGTTTAAAAAGGGGAAAGGAAAACTTGATCCTCTTTTACCACATTGTGTACTGTTGCAGATGTAGCTAAAGCTGCTGGATACTTCAAATGCAGCCACTGCCTTCTTGTGGAGTTTTTAAAAAAACATAAATCTGTAGGTTGCCTACAGTCGCAGTTTGTTTTTAATAACTGGCGCTAATTTTTTGCTTTTGTACACCACTCTGTAATGTTAATTGGAGCATTTACGGTAGGCGTTAATTGGTCCAACTGGTGGAAACGTTGCTTTTTTGGGGTGGAAGAATTGTAAACCCAGATGACGAATTGACCGCCAAGTCACCATAGGGAGTGTAATGGCGGTTTTCTTTTTTAAAAAGAAAAAAAAAAGCTCTCCTTTCAATATGGGGGAGACATAACAGTGTCAACATCAGTGCCTCAGATAATCATACTATTTAAAGGAAATTGTGTAACTTGCAGGTGTAAAAATTTATAAGCATTATCAGAAGCACTGAAAATGTAATTTGAAGTCACACCTATGTAACCTTAATGGCTGTTTACACACTCGATGTAGTTATTGTGCAACAGAGGCGGCCAGACGGCGAGCATGTACAGTGTCAGTGGCGTTACTGGACATCATGTATGCGTTTGTTTACTTGTAACAACTCGATTAAAACCCCCTCGACATTCACTGACGGCGCTCTCAGACTGCCACAACGTCTCGGAACATTCCTCTCAAATAGAAACACAGGGTGTACAAAGGTCATGCACATTTAACACAGTTGAGTAAACACCAGCCACAAAACTAAGTACACCTGCACCTGAAATCTAATGAGTAGATGCAAATAATTATTGTTGTTTGGAAATACAGTAAACTACAAAGACCTTTCAGTATAGTAATGCATTGTACAAACCCCGTTTCCATATGAGTTGGGAAATTGTGTTGGATGTAAATATACACAGAATACAATGATTTGCAAATCCTTTCCAACCCAATGTGTATTCGTTAGAATGCACTACAAAGACAAGATATATGATGTTCATACTCATAAACTTTATTTTTTTTTTGCAAATAATAATTAACTTAGAATTTCATGGCTGCAACACGTGCCAAAGTAGTTGGGAAAGGGCATGTTCACCACTGTGTTACATC